>NC_064628.1:645841670-645889230 GCF_023864275.1 Schistocerca cancellata | reverse complement strand
AGCAAGATTTTGCTATCTATTGCAGTTCTCCATGTACCTGTCTCACTGAGTGGCGTCTCCAGCACTGACTTGATTGTTTTCACTCCTGGAGCATCTCTAGTGGCTTTCGCTTTTCCACTGACAAAACCGTCTCTATGAATTTTTGGCAGCACAAATGGTTTCTCCCACCATCTCTACATCTTGGGCCTGTTGCCCCTCCATTCGTTGACACTACAAAATTCCTGAGGCACATGCTCGATAGGAAACTCTCTTGGTCCTCCCATGTCTCTTACCTGGCAGCCTGCTGTATGCAGTCCCTCAGTGTCCTACGTGTCCTCAATGGTACTTCTTGGGGTGCCAGTCGAAGCACCCTCCTCCGTTTGTACGAGTCCCTTGTCTGTTTGAAACTCAACTATGGGTACTTTGTTTATGCATCTGCACACCCATCCCTTTTATGCAGTCTCTGCATTGCCATCTGTCAGGAGGTGGCGTCCCTGTGGCATCGCCAATGGTCCTCCCATCATGGGAATAAGCTTTGGCTTATTAAGCCTCCTCCGGTGCCTTGGCTGGCCTCTCGGCCCTCCCGCCGGGAGGAGATTATTTTAACTCGGCTGCATATTGGGCACTTCCTTTTTAGCCATTGTAATTTGCTAAGTGATGCTACTCCACCACTTGGTACGCATTGTGCTCAAATTTTAGCTGTCTACGGTACCTCTTTCTGTTGGAATGCCGTTTTTTTTTTTTTTTTTTTTTTTACCAGTTTACGTTCCAGCTTGGGTTTGCCATCTGATTTATCAGCTGTTTTAGCGAATGATGCGTGGACAGTTGACTACGTTTTACTTTTTATCCGCTGAAGCAATATGGTGGAGGCCACTTAATTTTTCATTTTGGACCTCCATTTTTGTATGGTGTTTGTTTAGCCCTTTTTCCATGTACCTTTTCTAGCTGTCTCCTATTGTCCATTGGGACTGACACATAGTTGTTTCCCTCATCTCTGTGTTTGTGTTCTATAGTTTTGACTTGGGCGCGTATGACCCCAGTTGTTTTTTGTGCTCCCCCCCCCCCCCCCTGCCCCCCCAAAAAAAACCACTGATATTGTCTTATTTTGGCTCATAACAGTTCTATCAGATTTAGATTTCAGTATTTGGTCGGTCAACAGACTACTTTGCAGCCTCTGCTCTCAGCGATTTTATCCATGACGTACGCTTACACAGCTGGTTAGTTTTCCTTAATTTTAGATAGCAGTTCAGCCTTCCTCATTAACCTGTTGCATTTTATTTACCTGTCTTGCAACCACATTAAGATCGTAAGCCAGAAATCTTATTTAGTAGACACTCTGTTCTGTCGACGTCCGTTAATTTCAGCAACTTCAAGAACTTTGCAAGTTAGTGTGAACATTTTTGTACTTGAAACTTCCTGACAAATTAAAACTGTGTTCCAGACCAAGTTCCCAGGTTTGAGTCCTAGTCTGGCACACAGTTTTAATTTGTTAGGAAGTTTCAAATAAGATTTTTGCATCCGGCTACAAGTACTTGCTGAATTTGTCATTGCTGGATGTTGTGTGTGTACAGTACTGGTTCGAAAATATCATTGTCAAAAAGGAGAATGGCACAAAGACGGATAGATGGAAACAAATGTACCATTGGAACCCCTAAACACACATAATTGGCACCACCAGAAAAAGAAATGCAAATTGAGTTTACAAATCAATTTGTTTTGCCAGGGAAAGTAGAATGATAGAACATAGGTATTTAAATTTAACTGATTTTTTGATGTTGCTGCAAACATAAATGCATTTCATTTGTGGTAAAAGTAGCAAATACTACTGCAACAATTGAAGAGTAATTAAGATATAGTCTCTTGGTGAGACACTGCACCACTGTTTCATTTCCTGTTATTGAATATTTTATACGACAGGCAAAGTTTTTAATCTAAGTGGAATCCTCTGATTTAGTTAATTGAATAGAGTTTCTTCAGAATGGCAATATGTACCCCTTTAACTTTTTCTCTATCTTTTTATCACAATTTGTATTCATTAATAATAACACAACAACAGTGGCAACCACTCTGGTTTTTAACAATAACTGCACTTCTGTAACAAGTACTTGCAGGAAGTTCATTAAATAAACTTGCCCCAGTGACTTGAAGACACAAGCTTGAGGAAGTTTTTGTTCTAATATAAACACCTCAGCAAGTGCTCACAGAAGTTACCTGCTAGTATAAACAAGCCTTTTGTAATATTTTGTACCTTGGGGCAGTTTGACATTGGCAGCACTCAAAGACAAACGAAAAACTGTCAAGCAGTGCTGATTTTCTCCACTTCTGGCAGCACTAGTGAAATCACCAGGTTATCATGGCCAAACAATAGGTGACTTTTTTCCCCCTTTAAGATCGCGTATACTACTACTACTACTTCTACTTCTGCTGTTATTCTTACACTGCTCTGTCAGTGCGGATGTCTGCCTGTCATACAATGAAGACTGGTTGTCTTAGTTACTGGTGAATCTTGCAAGTTGGATGTTAAAGATCCATGGAACTTTTTCATTCCTGATGTTTCATCCAGAGCTGCATTGCACATCTTCAGAGCTGCTGGTTTTTCATAGTCTTGCTGACTGATTGGTCAAACATAGGAGAGCATTATAAATACCATGAAAAAGTATATAGATAAACCATCAAAATTTATAAACATGGGGATGATTATAACAGAAAAGAAGCAGCTATGAAACTTAGTGATAAATTGTAGCTCTACAGAATTGATAGAAAAGTTTTATCTTTAACAGTGATTGTCACTACCAATCACATCTAAACTTCTACCATGTCCCCTTTTCACAATACAAACTGTCAGTCAGCAAGAATCTGCGGAACCAGGTGCAAGTCTGTAGATGTCCAATGCAATTCTGAATGAAATGTCAGTAACGAAAAGAAGCCAATTTACAATATGTCCTTAATTTATGTTAATTTCTTCTGTCCCAGCATTTCTTCACAGTAACAGCTCTTTGCTTTGCTCTGTTGTAGTTTTCTACATCTTTCATTGTGTTACCAGCCTGTTTTTCACCCCCCCCCCCCCCCCTCCCGCCTCTGTTAAGTACAATGCACTTAGCTTTTCATTCTTATTAACTTTTGCATGATGTTTAAGCAGTAATCTCTGTCTGCATATTACCCTGTCTTCCACCTTTAAGCTCTTAAGTTTTCATATCTTGCCCGATGCAGTCCCCAACAATCAATCTTTCCTTTTCAGCCCATGTGGTAAGTCTTCCCTGACCTGCGGCTCTGGGTGACTTTCCCAAAATCTACCCCTTTTTCCTAGACTTCTCCAGTCCTTTTCCTTTACCACTCTTTCCTTCCCCTACAACCCTTCTGCCTGAAGGGGCTGCTGACTCTGGCAGCTTGCCAATTTACAACAGTCTTCTATGTCTGTGTTCTGCCACTGGTTGGTGAACAGATTTTTGGTCTATCCAATTTAATTATTTTGTAAATATTTATGCAGCTTCTTTCAGATAGTACTTATAGATAACTGCATCTCTACGAAAAGCCTGATTTTTACTATTAATATTGTCTGCGAGATCTTTCAGTACATCATATGAGAAAAGTGTGATTTGGGTTTCATGTGATCGACATTTTTGGAATCCATGCTGATTGGCATAGAGAAGGTCATTCTTTTTAAGATACCTCTTTATTGTTTGAGCTCAGAATATGTTAGAAGATTCTACCACAGATCGATGTCAAGGATATTGGATGGTAGTTTTCTGAATCACTTCTACTACCTGGCTTGTAGACGGATGTGATCTGTGCTTTTTTCCTGATGAGAGAACACTTTTTTGCATGCCATTGTTTGACTTTCTTCAGCCAGCACAAATTTCAAATGATCCAACAATGAAGTATAGTAGGGTCCAGATAGGGTTCTCTTCCAAATAATCTACGAGGATTATACTTTGGGAATGCCCCCGAGCCCCCAAAAAAGAAAGAAAAGTTGCCATCACTGTACAAGCTGACAAAATGGCCTTTGCATTCTTTGGTGCACTTTCACCAGCCTTTGTCCGTTGTTTTGATTCTGGTTTGTAATCATCGATCTATGTTTTATCAACATCAGTAATTGGTTCAAAAGGTCTTGTGGATTTGCGATTAAACATTGACAGACATTGTGTTAAGATGCGTTGGATGCTCTTTTGGTCGACTGTGAGCAATTGTGGCACCCACTTCGCACACAGCTTCTTTATAGCCATTTTGCGATGCAGGATATTATGTGCTCACTCAGTTGAGTTGCCTACAGTCTCAACAGTTTCATTAATTTTTATTCGTCATCTTGCATTACCATATCATGGATTTTGTCATTGGTTTCCTTTGTGGTGACCTTAGTTGCCTGGCCACAGTGCGCTTTGTGTTCGGTGCTTGTCCGACCACATTTGAATTCTTCAATACAAAAGTAAATGGTCTTCAGTGATGGAGTAGATTCCGTGTGGACTTCATCCAATTCTGTTTTAATTTGTGTGGCAATCCAACCCTCAAAATGAAAATGTTTAATAACAGTATGAAACTCAGTTTTCTCCATTTTCAGTCACAGTTGACACATGAAACAATTCAGAAGGCTGTCAACAGTGAACTGTTCACGGTAAATTGTTGAAATTCTGTATATGATCCTTGCAAAAATATATATATATATTAATTTTTAAAGGTTTTATTGTATTTTTCAGTATGTGCCCAACGCAATGAAAATACTGGCAGTTCTGAAGTGAAGCAGCAGCTTCTGAAGTGCAAGTTTTTATTTCATCAAGCATTAAATGCTGATGAAGCAGGCCACAAAGAAGAAGCCATTGAACTTTATTTAAATGCTGCAGATCTTGGTTTGAAAGCAGTAGGTATAAAAATTTCTTGTTTGCTGTATGTTCAGTGTATACAAATCACTGACGGAACAGTCATTACATTTGAGTTACAATGTGTGATCATGTGTTTTTCAAAAATGGAAGATTTTACAGGATCAGAAAATATTTTCTGCCCTTTCCTTCTTGTCCCTAGTAGTACATAAAACATGCTATGTTATGAAAGAACTCTTTTTAAATGTGATAACTCTACAAAAGGAGAAAATATAAAAATTCAGTAAATGAAGCAGGCAAAAAGGAATACAAACGTCTCAAAAATGAGATCGACAGGAAGTGCAAAATGGCTAAGCAGGGATGGCTAGAGGACAAATGTAGGGATGTAGAGGCTTATCTCACTAGGGGTAAGATAGATACTGCCTACAGGAAAATTAAAGAGACCTTTGGAGATAAGAGAACCACTTGTATGAACATCAAGAGCTCAGACGGAAACCCAGTTCTAAGCAAAGAAGGGAAAGCAGAAAGGTGGAAGGAGTATATAGAGGGTCTATACAAGGGTGATGCACTTGAGGACAATATTATGGAAATGGAAGAGGATGTAGATGAAGATGAAATGGGAGATACGATACTGCGTGAAGAGTTTGACAGAGCACTGAAAGACCTGAGTCGAAACAAGGCCCCCGGAGTAGACAACATTCCATTGGAACTACTGACGGCCTTGGGAGAGCCAGTCCTGACAAAACTCTACCATCTGGTGAGCAAGATGTATGAAACAGGCGAAATACCCTCAGACTTCAAGAAGAATATAATAATTCCAATCCCAAAGAAAGCAGGTGTTGACAGATGTGAAAATTATCGAACAATCAGTTTAATAAGCCACAGCTGCAAAATACTAACACGAATTCTTTACAGACGAATGGAAAAACTAGTAGAAACCGATCTTGGGGAAGATCAGTTTGGATTCCGTAGAAATACTGGAACACGTGAAGCAATACTGACCTTACGACTTATCTTAGAAGAAAGATTAAGGAAAGGCAAACCTACGTTTCTAGCATTTGTAGACTTAGAGAAAGCTTTTGACAATGTTGACTGGAATACTCTCTTTCAAATTCTAAAGGTGGCAGGGGTAAAATACAGGGAGCGAAAGGCTATTTACAATTTGTACAGAAACCAGATGGCAGTTATAAGAGTCGAGGGACATGAAAGGGAAGCAGTGGTTGGGAAGGGAGTAAGACAGGGTTGTAGCCTCTCCCCGATGTTATTCAATCTGTATATTGAGCAAGCAGTAAGGGAAACAAAAGAAAAATTCGGAGTAGGTATTAAAATCCAGGGAGAAGAAATAAAAACGTTGAGGTTTGCCGATGACATTGTAATTCTGTCAGAGACAGCAAAGGACTTGGAAGAGCAGTTGAACGGAATGGATGGTGTCTTGAAGGGAGGATATAAGATGAACATCAACAAAAGCAAAACGAGGATAATGGAATGTAGTCGAATTAAGTCGGGTGATGCTGAGGGTATTAGATTAGGAAATGAGACACTTAAAGTAGTAAAGGAGTTTTGCTATTTGGGGAGCAAAATAACTGATGATGGTCGAAGTAGAGAGGATATAAAATGTAGACTAGCAATGGCAAGGAAAGCGTTTCTGAAGAAGAGAAATTGGTTAACATCGAGTATAGATTTAAGTGTCAGGAAGTCATTTCTGAAAGTATTTGTATGGAGTGTAGCCATGTATGGAAGTGAAACATGGACGGTAAATACACTCCTGGAAATTGAAATAAGAACACCGTGAATTCATTGTCCCAGGAAGGGGAAACTTTATTGACACATTCCTGGGGTCAGATACATCACATGATCACACTGACAGAACCACAGGCACATAGACACAGGCAACAGAGCATGCACAATGTCGGCACTAGTACAGTGTATATCCACCTTTTGCAGCAATGCAGGCTGCTATTCTCCCATGGAGACGATCGTAGAGATGCTGGATGTAGTCCTGTGGAACGGCTTGCCATGCCATTTCCACCTGGCGCCTCAGTTGGACCAGCGTTCGTGCTGGACGTGCAGACCGCGTGAGACGACGCTTCATCCAGTCCCAAACATGCTCAATGGGGGACAGATCCGGAGATCTTGCTGGCCAGGGTAGTTGACTTACACCTTCTAGAGCACGTTGGGTGGCACGGGATACATGCGGACGTGCATTGTCCTGTTGGAACAGCAAGTTCCCTTGCCGGTCTAGGAATGGTAGAACGATGGGTTCGATGACGGTTTGGATGTACCGTGCACTATTCAGTGTCCCCTCGACGATCACCAGTGGTGTACGGCCAGTGTAGGAGATCGCTCCCCACACCATGATGCCGGGTGTTGGCCCTGTGTGCCTCGGTCGTATGCAGTCCTGATTGTGGCGCTCACCTGCACGGCGCCAAACACGCATACGACCATCATTGGCACCAAGGCAGAAGCGACTCTCATCGCTGAGGACGACACGTCTCCATTCGTCCCTCCATTCACACCTGTCGCGACACCACTGGAGGCGGGCTGCACGATGTTGGGGCGTGAGCGGAAGACGGCCTAACGGTGTGCGGGACCGTAGCCCAGCTTCATGGAGACGGTTGCGAATGGTCCTCGCCGATACCCCAGGAGCAATAGTGTCCCTAATTTGCTGGGAAGTGGCGGTGCGGTCCCCTACGGCACTGCATAGGATCCTACGGTCTTGGCGTGCATCCGTGTGTCGCTGCGGTCCGGTCCCAGGTCGACGGGCACGTGCACCTTCCGCCGCCCACTGGCGACAACATCGATGTACTGTGGAGACCTCACGCCCCACGTGTTGAGCAATTCGGCGGTACGTCCACCCGGCCTCCCGCATGCCCACTATACGCCCTCGCTCAAAGTCCGTCAACTGCACATACGGTTCACGTCCACGCTGTCGCGGCATGCTATCAGTGTTAAAGACTGCGATGGAGCTCCGTATGCCACGGCAAACTGGCTGACACTGACGGCGGCGGTGCACAAATGCTGCGCAGCTAGCGCCATTCGACGGCCAACACCGCGGTTCCTGGTGTGTCCGCTGTGCCGTGCGTGTGATCATTGCTTGTACAGCCCTCTCGCAGTGTCCGGAGCAAGTATGGTGGGTCTGACACACCGGTGTCAATGTGTTCATTTTTCCATTTCCAGGAGTGTAGTTTGGACAAGAAGAGAATAGAAGCTTTTGAAATGTGGTGCTACAGAAGAATGCTGAAGATTAGATGGGTAGATCACATAACTAATGAGGAAGTATTGAATAGGATTGGGGAGAAGAGAAGTTTGTGGCACAACTTGACCAGAAGAAGGGATCGGTTGGTAGGACATGTTCTGAGGCATCAAGGGATCACCAATTTAGTATTGGAGGGCAGGGTGGAGGGTAAAAATCGTAGGGGGAGACCAAGAGATGAATACACTAAGCAGAATCAGAAGGATGTAGGTTGCAGTAGGTACTGGGAGATGAAGAAGCTTGCACAGGATAGAGTAGCATGGAGAGCTGCATCAAACCAGTCTCAGGACTGAAGACCACAACAACAACAACAACTCTACTTTTATAATAATTGAAACTACGGGTTGAAAGTCAGCAATATTAGGAAAAGTATAGATTGCTAGTTACCATAAAGATGGCATGCTAAGTTGCAGAGAGGCACAATGAAAAGACTGTTACACATGTAGCTTTTAACCAAAGCCTTCTTCAGAAAAGAATACACACACACACACACACACACACACACACACACACACACACACACACCAGCACACCTCAAGCACACATGACCAACATCTCTGTCAGTTTGGACTGGAATTCTAGTGTTTTATTTTCTGAAGAATGGTTTGGCTGAAAGCTAAAAGTGTAACAGTCTTTTCATCATTCCAGTCTGCAACTCAACATGTCATCAGTACAGTGAATAGCAATCTATGCTTTTCATAATACTATTGCTACTTTTATAATAATTTGATGGATAAAAAATGTACTCACCAAGCAGTGGCAGCACATTAAAGAAGATTATAAAGTATATAAGCTGTTTTAGCCATTGGCTCCTTCTCCCTGCAGATGGGTTGAAGGGGAAGGAAGAAGGGTGAAGGAAAAGGACTGGAGAGGTCTAGAGAAAGGAGTAGATTTCGGAAAAGTCACCAGGAACCGCAAGTCAGGGGAGACTTACCGGACAGTATGGAAAGGAAAGACTGATTGCTGGGGACTGTACCGGATGATATTTGAAAACGTGAGAGCTTAAAGGTGGAAGACAGGGTAATATGTAAGACAGAGATATTTGATGAAACATCGTGTACGAGTTAATAAGAGTGAAAAGCTGCGAAAAATAGACAGGTCTATTTTGCTACTGCTTGATGAATAGATTTTTTATTGTCACTCATCAGTGGCATCTTTTCAGCATAATACTGTATTAACACAAGTTACTAAATGTAATGGAACTGTTGACTGGAACTTTATGAAAAATACTGCTGACAGTTGTCATTTTTGCCATGATTCAACAACAGCCATTTGCTGTTAGAATTCATGTATAACTTAAAATAATAAACAGCTCAGTATACTGGTCACATCATGCAACCTAAATCATGACATTCATCACAATATTAACTGACAGTTACACAATCATTTCTTCAGCATTCACAATGTTTTTAAGGCTATTTTTCCATCTGTGCCCAGCACTACGGTACTGACAGGGTTTTTCTAAGCACATGAGCCATCATAATATGGCCCTTTAGGTCAGCACTGTGTCTGTCCTTTGTGGCTAAAGTCTAGATCAGGGACAGTGGTAGTCATGACAGTGTTTCTCTATTGCTTATAGGTCAGCAACACATCAGTTTCATTTAATCAGTGAGATGATACTTCCATGTAACCATATAGATGTGAGAAAAGAGATAATTAGTTTATAACACTGAATTTGCAACCATTCTCTTGTCCACTGTTAACACAAATATTTGACATTTTTCTAAGTATGTCACAATTTGCAAGGTTGTGGCTAGGTTGGGACCTTATAGCTCAGATTAAATTTATAATCTTGTTTTTTTTTCTTCTTTTTTTTCTTAGTGTGTCACGAATTATGAGGTGGTTTTCTGGAATGTGAGTTTGGTTGTGAGTTGACAAAGCCATCAAATATGAAAGCTAAAAACCTGGTTGTGCTGACAAATATGCAGCATAGTCTGAGGTCTATGTTAGGTCGGAAAGTGACAGTTTTCCATGCAAAAAATTAAATTAATAAGCTCAGGTGTCACATGTATTTGTGGAATAGGAGAACCACATCATCAGTGAGATGGTCACACTGATGATGTATAGTAATCAGTTTCATGTACTCTTATGGTCTTATAAAGTTGTGCGTCTCCCATCCTGATGCAAGACTTTATATTTGGCACTGCTTCAGGAGTTTGTGTGCCAATTCCAGTGCCTATTTAAAACCTCTTTATTTGAGCATAAGTTGTTTTTAAAATCTGTTATTGTACTGTATAACATGAATTGAACCTATGGTAATGTCAGCTCTATTCAGCAGATTAAGAATGGGGTTGATGTGATGTCATGATTTCTCAAGCATGATAGAATTAAGCAAGCAGTACAGAACCAGAATTCAGTTAGAAACTGTGTGTTTGCCTTGAGGCACTATAACTGACAGTGCACGAATACGTGGACTTCATTCATCCTGTGTTTTAGAATGGGAGCACTTAGTGACTTCCAACAAACTGCATATAATATCAGATATTTATGAAACATTTTCTTGTTGAAATTCCCACAGAATGATAAAAGGAAGAAAAGTTCATGATTTCACTACATTTTCGCTGTTCATGCTGTAAAACTTCAGCACTAGACATAACATTTTAATTTATTACTTCTTTATTACTGACTCTAGTTGAAACACTGGTTGGAAACAGTATCCACACATCTTCAGTATCAGGCATGACATCTGTATTTATTACTTCTGTATACTACTAACTCTCTTCACAACACACTTGGCAGACAATATCTGCATATATCACTGAATGTACCTGCAAAAATTATATCATTGTATAACACATAGTTCAGGACGTGATGATGTCATAAACATTAAGAAGCATGAAAAACTTGATTTTACTTAGAGTGAAGTGCAAATTGCCTACATGATGTTCATCCAGTGTTTCATAATGGGAGCACTTAGTGACTTCAAACAAATTTTAAGAATAATTTCAAACCTTTCCTCACTTCAGGCTTAATTTCAGATATTAAAGTATTCACAGGTGGTTTGATTCTTTAAAGAATAATGGACTGACAGATACCTACTAATGTGTAGTATTTTAATGGCATACAAAGTTTTATGACAACACTAGATTTTTACTTAAGATTTGTTTTGAAGTATGTTATCGATCGCACTTATTGATCATTCTTTTTAGGTTTTCTTTATTATTTGTAACTGTGTTTTGTAGAGAGCAGCAGCTGTCAATGATCCTGTGCTCCATGCTAAACTTACGAAGGTTACTTGCAATGCTGTGGAACGGGCTGAGGAACTGAAAGGGATTTCTCACAAACCAAAGGAAACTTCAGTCTCTGTCCAACCATCTGTCCCTACAATCCCAGAAGCAAAGAGCCCTAGTATATCAGTGAGAGCTTCATCTCAAAGAGGTAATGTGTGTTTGTATTTCTGTAACATACATCAATGGCTGTCTTCCATGCTAAATAATGTCAGCAGATTTTTTTTTTTTTTTTGTCTTCCTCTAATAAAGACAGACTGCATGATAAGGTCAGTGAACATACACATAGCATGTCTTATCAAATCAAATAATGGAAACTCCAGGTTGGTATATCAACAATATTAGGAAAAGGATCGATTGCTACTCACAAATTGCAGACACACACTAAGAAAGTCCGCCGCTCGTGGTCTCGCGGTAGCGTTCTCGCTTCCCGAGCACGGGGTCCCGGGTTCGATTCCCGGCGGGGTCAGGGATTTTCACCTGCCTCGAGATGACTGGGTGTTTGTGTTGTCCTCATCATTTCATCATCATCCAGGAAAGTGGCGAAATTGGACTGAGCAAAGATTGGGTAATTGTACGGGCGCTGATAACCACGCAGTTGAGCGCCCCACAAACCAAACATCATCATCATCATCATCACACTAAGAAAGACTGTTATATGTTTACGGTTTAGCTTTAGCCTTCTTCAGAAAAGAGAAAACACACTCGCACACCACACAAAAACAAGCAAGCACACCTCACACAAACATGACCACCATCACCGGCAGCTTGGACTGGTACCAAGATAAACAAGAAATTGAAACATTTAAGTATGAACATGAGTAATCAGCATTTGTTTTTTTCACATTTTGCTGGCTACTTTCATTTTAGGGACACCATTACCCTTTACACAGATCTCAACTGATGGACCAGGTGTATCTATGTGAATGTGTTACAAAGATGCACTTGTCAGTGTGTACCTTTGACAGGTAAAATGTGTCTGATTTTCATGTGGATGATGTATTGCAACTAGACTAGCACTTCACATGAAGTTTCAGAGATTGTCATTACTCTTCTTGAGGAAAAGTAAAATGATCTTCTGGAATTGATATGTACACTCTTTGTATTCCCGTTCAGTGGTGTGAAGCAGTATTTGCCATTGCCTTTGATCACAGATTGCATGAGAGACAATAATTATGGTTGCTTCACCTATTTGTAACTTGTCTGTTGAAAACACAATAGCCTTTAAAGGATCTGAATTAGGAAAACAACCACAGAACACATGCATCACTCTATTCAAATGTAATACATTTAATCTGAAAGTATTTGCTCCTGTATATGACATAAAACTGAATTTAAAGCTTTTCTTATAATGTCTGCAGTATTCCCTATTTTTGGAATGTTTTAACATGTGCAGTATACGTAATTATGTTTCTTTATTATTAGTGGGCCTTAATTTCACCCTCCTCCTCCATCCGTCTTCCTCCTCCCCTTATCCTCCTCCTCCTTCTCCTCCTCCTCCACCTCCTCCTCCTCCCCCTCCCGCCCTCCCTGCCTCCTCCTCATTCTTTGTGATTTACTCCTTTATCTTTCTGTAGTTTTCTAACTGTTCAGTTGGTTTTTATTTTTTCAAAATATTTAGTTTCCCTATTGCAAAGAATGAAAAATAATGGGAGGTGGTAAGGCAGACTGGCAAAATTTTGGAGAATACAGACAATACAGAAGTGTCATAATCATAGCGTGGTAAATGAAGATGAAACAGTTTATTTATTTAATTTATTTGTCCATCCTTAGACCATTTTTACAACAGTGCTGGACATGCAGATAGATATATTACAAAAATAATGTATATATATATATAAAACACACACCAGCGTTAAGAAGGAAGCAATGGATTGCATGTAGTAGAGATGGAAAGGACCTGCTGATGTAGCAGAAAACATGATGATGATGATGATGATGATGATGATGATGATGATGATGATGATATGAAAGACATGCAGATTAGGATAGGATTAGGTAAGGATAGTTCAAGAAATTGGCCATGGCCTTATCATTGGAACCAACTCGGCATTCACATGAACAGTTTGGGAAAAGCATGGAAAAGCCAAGTCCGGATGTCTCCTCCTGAATACGAGTCCAGTATATTAGTACTGGCTTAACTACTTTGCTTGGTACATGATTTGGAAAGAAAACTGCACATAACTAGTCTACAAGGAGATTAAAACATGCCCAAGAAGTTTAATCAGTGATATAACTAGAACATGAAATTTTGTTATATTACACTCCTGAAAAAATGTGACCACATGAACTCATTATAACACTGCTGAAAAGTATAAAGGCATGAACACCCAAACACCTGCCAACACTATATTCACCACAACTAATCTTGAAATACACTACTGGCCATTAAAATTGCTACACCACAGAGATGACGTGCTACAGACGCGAAATTTAATCGACAGGAAGAAGATGCTGTGATATGCAAATCATTAGCTTTTCAGAGCATTCACACAAGGTTGGCGCCGGTGGCGACACCTACAACGTGCTGACATGAGGAAAGTTTCCAACCGATTTCTCATACACAAACAGCAGTTGACTGGAGTTTGGTGAAACGTTGTTGTGATGCCTCGTGTTAAGGAGGCGAAATGTGTACCATCATGTTTCTGGCTTTGATAAAGGTCGGATTGTAGCCTATCGCGATTGCGGTTTATCGCATCACGACATTGCTGCTCGCGTTGGTCGAGATCCAATGACTGTTAGCAGAATATGGAACAGGTGGTTTCAGGAGGGTAATACGGAACACCATGCTGGATCCCAATGGCTTCGTATCACTAGCAGTCGAGATGACAGGCACCTTATCAGCATGGCTGTAATGGATTGTGCAGCCACGTTTCGATCCCTAAGTCAACAGATGGGGACGTTTGCAAGACAACAACCACCTGCACGAACAGTTCGACAACGTTTGCAGCAGCATGGACTATCAGCTCGAAGACCATGGCTGCGGTTACCCTTGACGTTGCATCACAGACAGGAGCGCTTGTGATGGTGTACTCAACGACGAACCTGGGTGCACGAATGGCAAAATATCATTTTTTCAGATGAATCCTGGTTCTGTTTACAGCATCATCATGGTCACATCTGTGTTTGGAGACATTGCGGTGAACACACATTGGAAGCGTGTATTCATCATTGCCATACTGGCATATCACCCGGCGTGATGGTATGGGGTGCCATTGGTTAGGCGTCTCAGTCACCTCTTGTTCGCATTGACGGCACTTTGAACAGTGGACGTTACATTTCAGATGTGTTACAACCCTTGGCTCTACCCTTCATTCGATCCCTGCAAAACCCTACATTTCAGCAGGATAATGCACGACCGCATATTGCAGGTCCTGTACGGGCCTTTCTGGACACAGAAATGTTCGACTGCTGCCCTGGCCAGCACATTCTCCAGATCTCTCACCAATTGAAAACATCTGGTCAATGGTGGCCGAGCAACTGGCTCGTCACAATACGCCAGTTACTACTCTTGATGAACTGTGGTATCATGTTGAAGCTGCATGGGCAGCTGTACCTGTATATGCCATCCAAGCTCTGTTTGATTCAACACCCAGGCTTATCAAGGCCATTATTACGGCCAGAGGTGGTTGTTCTGGGTACTGATTTCTCAGGCTCTATGCACCCAAATTACGTGAAAATAATCACATGTCAGTTCTAGTATAATATATTTGTCCAATAAATACCTGCTCATCATCTGCATTTCTTCTTGGTGTAGCAATTTTAATGGCCAGTCGTGTAGATCTCATTTCTTAGGAGGTGCATATGAAACTGAGAAAACAGTAGCCAGCAATAGAAACATTCTTATGTAAAGACGAACACAGGATGTTTGGAAAATTTTTAGCAGAGTAAAAAGTACTCCACAATAAATGAGGCTGTACTGTTTATGTAATCCAACATATTCATTTACACTGCAGTAACACTTCTCAACAAGAAATGAGTTTAATGCTGCTCTAAAAGCCATCCCCTCTCCAACTTCTTTATGTATGCTGGCAGTTCATTGTCAAGAATGACACCTAAGTGCCTCAGAGGTCTTTAAGTGTGAGTTTTTTTTTTCTCTCTCTCTGCATGGAATAACCCACAGTTGCAAGTGTTACAACTACAATAATCACTATTAGTTCGCAGGTTTCCAAGATTAGCTCTTGCCATCAATACCCATTTATATGTGTGTAGGGAGGCTATTGTAAACACACACAACTTGCAGGACTAAGAACTTGCAGTGAGTTCTTGTAGAGCTGTGTAACAATATTCAAATAGACCCTTCCTGTAACGCAAAAAATGTCATTCAAGAGATTATTTCATTAGTTACAAGGGACTGGAAGTAACCAAAGTAAGCCATTCTGTTACCTTTGAGGAACATACTTTAGAAATGATTTTCAGAGAAAGCAATGCAGAACTGAGTCTCTGGGAATTTACTTACATGGTCTTCCCAGTTTGTCCTGATCAACATATAATCCACCCAGTACCAGCTGGAGATACTGGTCATGATTCATTTTTCCAAAATGAATGTACTTTGTTTTCTTTACATAGTCTGTTGGCATTGAACCATGAGTGCAGATACTTTCAATGACTTGATTAGTTGTTGTAGACAGAGATCCTTAACATCACTCACTATTACACTAGTGTCATCTGCAAACAACATGATCTTAGCTGCAATTTCTGAGGTCTTTGTATCATTTATATAATTATGGCACAGAAGGGGGTCTAAAAGACTATACCGTATGGTGCACCTGTTTTGACTTTCTTTCCATCAGATACTTATCTAATATCATGATTGGAATGAGTTGATGCAAGTTCCACAACCTGTGATCTATTTTGCAAATAAGATTGAAACCACTTATTTTCTATCCCAATTGCTCCCATCTTATCTAAAAGATTTCATAACTAACAGTGAAGAAAGTTTTCAAAAGATCTACATTAACTTCTACAATATTATTGTTATTATCTAGATTGATAATTATTTCATTTGTGTTATCCATTATTGCAGTTTCTGGTCTTTTACATGTTTGAAAGTCATGTTGATTAGGAGTTTGTTGTTTCATCAGTATCTCAAATACTTTAGAGAATGGTGAGAGGAGTGATATGGGCCGATAATTTTCAAATATATCTATTATCACTTTTGAAAAAAAGGTTTCATTTCTGAAGTTTTTAATCTGTGGGGGAATACTACCGCAGTGAATGATAAATTGGCAACATGAGCAAGGAGCTTTGCAATTTGTGAAGTCGTACAGATTGTAAGTGACACTGGTAGCTCATATATACCTGCTGACATTTTGCATTTGAGGCTTTTAATCACCTTTACTGCTTTTCCAATTTGCAACGAAGGCTTTCTCCAGGAGGTGTTTGAAAACTGACTAAAGGTTTCATAGATGCTCCTGAGTAGGGCCCACCCAGATGTCATGCAGGTAATTGACACAATAAGGAATGTCCTGAATCAACTGATCCAAAAACCATAGATAAATTCAAGGCACAAACATGGTTCCACAAGGCAAGCAAGTAAACTGGTAAAGTCCAAATGGGTTCTTAAGGACCAAAACAGTCTGAAGAACTGTGTCCAATGGCAGCTGCAAGTAAGCATGGAGCAAGTTGATGCAGTATGCTCCTAACAACTTTGCCAACAATTCCACCTGCCCTGGGATGGAATACTTATCCATGACAAATTGCACATTGATTGTCAGATTAAAATTGCCAGATTAGATTAGATTTGATTTACTTTCATTCCAACTGATCTTCAATGAGGAGGTCCTCCAGGATGTGGAACATATCAGAAAAACAATAATACATCACAAATATTTACAACTAAAACAAATAAGCTAACGTACCTTCCACAGGTCCCAAGCCGGAAAGGTGTACAGCGCCATCGGGCTTCCGAATCATCATCCACCGACCTGGGAAAACAGAAGAAATGATGCCCCGACCCTGCCAACGCTGCAACTCAACCTTTACCATCTCTGCACATGGCAAGCAGAATGGAGCGGGGGCAACAGAGTTAAGGTTTCGCTGATGGCTTAAGAGAAATATATGCCTTGAAATTTTCTGCCTGCCTCAAAATATTCTCAAACAGCAGGCTATATGTCTGCAACGAGGTGTGCAAATCATGAAAAGGAATAGATCGAGACACTAAATGCTCTTCATCAATGATCTGGAAGCTAAAAACAGAAAAATTGTCTTGCCCAAAGATATTTTGTAGCAGTGGTGGATTGACCACAAACAATGAAACAACGTTAATAGATATTTTACAGTTTTGTAAGGTGCTGAGATGGAGTATTTCACCCTTAAAGGAATGCTCTGTTAATTATAAGACACAATGTGAAGAAGCAGCCACTGAAACTTCAGGCACCACAACAGCCTGTACATATATCAATGAAACTGATGTTGCTCCCATGTCTGCTTAAAATTCGACCAGTTGCCCATTCACTAACAGCGTAAGCAAATTACTCTTGGGCAATACATGCAGGGTATCGCTTGGAGTGTCACAGGCCAGTGAATACACCAGGGCATCCAATGCCAGAATCATAGCCCAGTGAGTGTCACAACAGTTGCCAAATGGCCTATCTGATGGCATACTTGACACATATCCTTCACATGCAATCTTGGGAAACATACAACAAATGACAATTGGGGCAGCACTACTGGTTTGCACAATGAGCAGGACACCTGTGTTGCAAGAGTGAAAGTGAAGAAGAATTGCATGATCTTCAGAATGGAATGAACACTCTAATGAGTGCAGAATATGGATTGAGAGTAAATTTAAGAAAAATGAAAGTAATGAGAAGTAGCAGAAATGAGAACAGCAAGAAACTTAACATCAGGTTGACAGTCACAAAGTTGATGAAGTTAAGGAATTCTACTATGTAGACAGCAAAATAACCAATGGCAGATGGAGCAAAGAGGACATCAAAAGCAGACTAGCACTGGCAGAAAGAGCGTTCCTCACCAAGAGAAGTCTGTTAGTATCAAACATAGGCCTTAATTTGAGGAAGACATTTCTGAGAATGTACGTTTGGAGCACAGCATTTTATGGCAGTGAAACATGGACTGTGGGAAAACTGTAACAGAAGAGAATCGAAACATTTGAGGTGTAGTGCTACAGACAAATGTTGAAAATTAGGTGGACTGATAAGGTAAGGAATGAGGAGGTTCTGCTCAGATACCTAGAGGAAAGGAATATGTGGAAACACTGACAAGGAGAAGGGACAGGACGACAGGACATCTGTTAAGACATCAGGGAATGACTTCCACTGTACTAGAGGGAGCTGCAGAGGGCAAAAACTGTAGAGGAAGACAGAGATTGGAATACATCCAGCAAATAAATGAAGACGTTGGTTGCAAGTGCTACTCTGAGATAAAGAGGTTGGCACAGGAGGGGAATTCTTGGCAGGCGGTATGAAACCAATCAGAAGACTGATGACTCAGAAGAAAGAAAGAAAAAAAGAGTGTTACTTTTCATCTAATGGTGATTCATATTATAAGATGAAAAGTGTAAACACAAGATCTGTTGTTGCCTTCCAAAGACATTATGTTTCTATGCATATAAATCTACATAAAGTGCTAATAACACATCTTTATTTTGACTGTTTTTGCATTTCTATGCACCATGTGCTATGATGCCAGACTTCTGAACAGTGTTTCCACTTCATTGTTCATTGTTGCAGTGTTTGCTTTGCAGCTTTCTGTCAGATAGAAAACAATTGTGCTCCGACTCGTTGTCGTGTATTAATGTGAGAGTGTGCTCGTAACATAATTAGTTGCTTTGTACTTGTGTGAAACCATGCATCAATTACTCATTTACGGAGTTGCGAAAAGTCTATGGTGATCAGCGTGTGTGCTTACTTTAACACCAAAAAAGAACAGGGTGTGGGCAGTTCCATATCGCAGCCAGTAAAGAGAACTTCTGAATGTGTTGGTATTAATGAAAGTACAGAGCAGCAAATTTGAGGATAATATGAGAAACTTCATGTCTTGCATCACCAAAAAACAGTTCTGGCAAGTGACAGAATTTTGTTTTGGACAAGTTTACACATAGAGTCATAAGAAGAAAAATCCATGACTTCTATGAGGAAAACTAGTTTCTAACAGTGGCAGCCATGTTGGAAAAGTTGAAGAATGAAATGAAAGATTTTCCTGATATGAGTGAAACAACCCTTTGGCGCGCTATTTGAAAATTGGGCTTTAGATACAAAAATTTCAGCAAAAAACCTGTGCTGATGGAAAATAACCAAGTACCAGGAAAAAGAGTCAAGTTCTTGTGGGATTTAAGACACTTATGCAACACTGGATGGACTGTTTATTACACTGAAGAGAGTTGATGTAGTGCAAATCATCCCAGAAAGTTTGTTTTGCAGGAACAAAAAAAGACTTATACAGAAGAAAATGTATACAATTATTACAGAGGAAGAGGAATGGCTGGAGAAGAGAAATTCAAACACCATCTGGTTCTGGAAGAAGGATTATAATGTGCCTTATTAGGAACAAAGATGGGTTCATGCAGAATGCTAACTTATGTTTAGTTGGGCAAAAAGGAAGTACAGATTATCATTCTAAAACGAATGCCAGACACTGTGAAGAGTAGCTTAGGAGCGTTCTTGAAAAATTGCCAAACAGATCTGCAATTGTTTTATATCAGACTCCATATTACAATAATAAATCCCAAAATCCATCTACAGAATGAAGAAAGGATTCTATTATTGAAAGAATGGAAAGCAATAATGTAGAGCTTCCATCCAATGTCATATCATATGAGCAATTTAATACATCTGGCCTATTGGAACATGTGCAACTGCACTTCAGGGCACAGGAAAGCCTTTTGGAAAGCACATTGCAGTCAGCGTTCGAGGAAATTAAACTCCTTTGGTTGCCTGTAGTGTACTGCAAGTTGAATACCATTGAACTTATTTGTGCATTTTTCAAATACAAGTTAGCAAAGGAGAACAAGAATTTCAAAATAAATGGTACTTTACAGTTGTGTCACTAAGCTCTGCTAGTCTTGTACACAACCTTGAAAACAGTTATGCACAAAGAGTCGACTGTCTTGACATAGCAACAGAACCATTGCTGATCCATGTAGACGACTGCAATAGCAGCAACGAGACTACAGCCAGCAGTGAAAGTGATTGAAGTAGGTTTTATTAGATTTATCATTCTGTACTGTGAGGTTTATTTGAGCTAATCAACTTTTCCATTTACTGTTGAACTGTGCCATACGAATGTTCATTTATTGTGAGCTGCTTGCATATTGAGCATTTATTTGTGATTTTGCATATTATTTCCCTTTACTTCCAATAAAAACTGAATGTGACAATGATTTACTGGAATTCGACTATGAAATTGCCGTTCTTCGCTGAAGAACATGCGCTTGTGTCACATTAGAACAATGGCAGCACACTGGTGTAAACAAATAAGCTTCACCACAGCCTCGCATGTATTGCAGCTACTAACACAATTGCTTTACAAACTCTTAAATAACAAACACAAGGAGAACCTTCAACATCACAGCACATCAGCAATCGTTGGTTAATATATTAAAAAACTAGAAACCTGCCTCGATTGCGAAAAAAGCACCTAGTGTTAACTACGCTGAAACCTAGGTTAACACTAGGTGCTTTTTTCACAATCGAGGCGGGTTTCTAGTTTTTTAATAAAACACAAGGAGTACTCAGTAGTAAAGACATATGGTGTAACCAACAAAAGTTAAAGCTCAACACCAGCGCCTTTTCTGTCACCGTAGCTACGACAGTAAGCTCAATCGCAGCGTCTTGCATTTGATGTTGTTGTGATGAAACGAGTAATCAGAAAATAATGAAAATTTGCCTGTAAATAGAACAAGGTTGTATCTTTAAACTGTGCAAAGGAAATTTTTCTCCTATTTACAGTCTGGTTTTTATGCTTATTTAAAGTTGACATTCACTGAAAAAGCTAAAAAAAGCACAGTTTCTCTTAAATATTATTGTGTATGTCGGCCCCCTCTCCCCTCCCCCCCTTCCCCCCTCCCCCATTCGAACTAAGATGTAATATTCATACACTAAATAAAAGTAGGCATTTCCACAATTATGACAAGGTACAACACACTGATGTTTGCAATGCAATGTGACCAGGATATAAGCTCAAAGTCAGGGGTCAATCATTATCAAATGGGTAATAGTCTGAACCTCAGGATCTGGAGCAAACTGGACAATCACATCATGAAATTGTGAGTCTGCATAAGAGGTAGCACATTTGGAATATTAAAAATGACACTTGCACAAGAGGCCCTGTAAATCGGTGATCCAGGCTGCATACGACTGCCCAGAGTGCTTGTGGTGCTAGTGAAACTGCAACTGTGCCACCATCGCATGGGTTTTATGTCTGAAATACTGCATAAGCAACCTAAAAAGCTCTTCAAAAGGGAGTTTCTCGGGATTGGTGAAGGGTCTCAAATTTTGGACAGCTTCATATAAACTCTCACTGCAGGATGACAACAAGTTAGCCTTAACAGCTGGATCAAAGATACGCCTTACCTGGCAATGGAGTAAGAACTGGCTCAGATAATTCTTCCACCATTCCACTGACTCATCAAAACCAGCAAACAGGGCTGGGGTGGTGGGGGCTGCGAAGAAGACTGCACAGCTGACACCTGATCCCTCGCTGGTGAGGCAAGGGTGCAGAGGAAGTCCACATTCTGGTTTATCTGTGCCTGCATCTAATCCTGTTGCTGCTGCTGCAGCTTTTGCTGCACCTTCTAGAGATACAATTGTTCCTGTCAGCAGTGCAGAAATGCCAGGTTCATGGTGGCCCAAGTTGAACACCAGGAAAAGTGGAAAAGAAAGAAAGATATGGGCATCACATGCATAAGAACAACCTTCATCACCAGTTGAATATCTGCACCAGTGTGACAATGCCACTACACTAGACAGTTGGCACGGATACTTCGCAGGGTGATGGTGACTAAATAATTTCTGGCAAAGATAACCCCATGAGAGGAAAACAATCTTGCCATGTGAGTCAATCTATGGGAATCAAAGTGTCTGAACTGACATATGAAGTGACTAGGTACTCTCGTAGCTAAAAGTATTCATGTCCCATAAGGATGGTGCGTGGATTCTTAGGCAGAATAAGAGGAATGAGAGAGCAGAAACTCTTAGAAACTGTTATATTATACTTTAGTGGAATGACTCCTTGATAAATTCCAGATACAAGTTCTAACCAATTCTGGAGCAAGTCAAACACTTCAACTGTTCACAATGAAGACATAAACAAAAATCTTGAGGCCAGTTCTGAGGTATTACTTTCAAAAGTTCAATTACACTATGTTGGTAGTAGATGGATGTAGACTGGAGCTACACAACATCTCAGCAAAAACTTGTCTACCACTCTGTAAGAACTGGGTACAACAGCAGTCAGGGGTCACTTTATCCTCTCGATTAATGGTGTCAGTGGTGCCTCACCTCAGGGGGTGTGGCACTTGCACAGCTAGTGGTTGGGCGGCACCAGTTGCTGTCTTACATCCATGGAACTTCCTGTGCTAACTTCTGCACCTGAACAATTGCCCACTGCTGCGATACCACAACATAGAAATGGGCACGGGAATAACTCAGCACATGGCTGGTGTGGAAGGCTAATGACTAAGCACTCTGCAACAACACGTGGCACGAAGTGCAAGCTGAAGTCCATGGTGATTGAACTCAACATAAGCATTGGCCCACCTGACCTACTGCCACCTGCAGGTAAACGCTTCGGCCAGCAGGTCTACTCATACTACGTTGTATACACCCTCCATGGCAGACTTCAGCACTCTGCTGCTGCACTACACATACCAGCTCATCTGCCTCCATCACATTGTTCATTGGCGAGGATACTGAAACAATTATTTGAAGACAGTTTGAATTGACTGCAGCCATGACCCTTGTATGTGGTGATCCCCTAATGTGACACAGTACCTGAATTTGGCAAAGTTTGCCAGAATTTACCTTTCAGCACCTTGCTGCAATGTATATAGCAAAAGACTTTTATCTGAAGCTGAACTTATTTCTGAGGACAAACAGAACTGCCTGTTATCCATTAATGCAGAGAAATTAGTACTCATTCACCAGAACTTGCCTCTAATTCAGTACATGTGCTGATTTATTTTTGTGTTAAAATGAATAATAAACTGTGTTTTGATTTGAAAACTTTGTCATTTTATTTGTGTTTAGAGTATCTTACATGTGAACTAAGTAAAGTCAGTTTTGTGAAATTTTCATAATTTATTGAAAATCTGCTATCTAGTGTCAGGCCAGATGGTAAAATTAGGCTCGATACTGGATAGTTGCCTAATGTCATTTTATCTCTGATCTAAGTCCTTATACTGAGTAGATCATAGAGTTTTGTGTAGGAAATCTGATGAGCACTATGGCTTAAATGGTAAAATAGGGATGTGGCTGAAGTCATTTCTAGATGACAGAAAGTGACAGGTAGTGTTGAAATAATTCTGTTTTGTCACTCTCACAGTGAAAGGTTGAGTATCACAGGGCGCAGTGCATGCTCCTTTACTATTCTTAATTTTTATAAGTGATGTGCTGTGCTGTGCTGCATGAGCCAAAAAGCATGCTTCACCCTGTTTGCAGATGACACAATCAATACAATTGTCAAAGGACCCAGTTGCAGCAAAGAAAAAACTGTTGCCGCTATATTCAAATCATCTGTCCCTCAATGTCAACAAGGTTCAGTTCATTCAGTTGCAGACAGCACACAAAAAAAGAAAATGCTGAGATAAAATGTTGTAACAAAGAAATATTGAGAGTGAGTCTTCCAAACTCTGGGAATACCTATACTAATAGCAACCTGAACTGGTCAGTTGATTTCATCGGCATATGTAAGAGACTGAATTTGGCAGCCTTTGCCGTTTTCTCAATTGCATCTGTTTGTGACCAGGAAACAATCAAGGCTACACAATTTGGATATTACCATTCATTTATGACTTATGGAATTATAGTCTGAGGAAACCAGTCACAACCAAATAAAGTCTTAATGACACAGAAGAGAGTCATCAGAATTATGAGTAGAGTCCATCCTAGATGCTCTTGCAGAAAAAGCTGGGTATCCTCACCATGCCATATCAATACATTTGTGTGTGTTGGTGTTTTGTCAACAAGAATTGTATACAGAATGAGATTTTCACTCTGCAGCGGAGTGTGCACTGATATGAAACTTCCTGGCAGATTAAAACTGTGTGCCCGACCGAGACTCGAACTCGGGACCTTTGCCTTTCGCGGGCAAGTGCTCTACCATCTGAGATACCGAAGCACGACTCACGCTTGGTACTCACAGCTTTACTTCTGCCAGTACCTTGTCTCCTACCTTCCAAACTTTACAGAAGCTCTCCTGCGAAACTTGCAGAACTAGCACTCCTCAAAGAAAGGATATTACGGAGACATGGCTTAGCCACAGCCTGGGGGATGTTTCCAGAATGAGATTTTCACTCTGCAGTGGAGTGTGCGCTGATATGAAACTTCCTGGCAGATTAAAACTGTGTGCCCGACTGAGACTCAAACTCGGGACCTTTGCCTTTCGCGGGCAAGTGCTCTACCATCTGAGCTACCGAAGCACGACTCACGCCCGGTACTCACAGCTTTACTTCTGCCAGTACCTCGTCTCCTACCTTACGTACACATTAAGAGTCTGTGGAACTTAAAACTAAAATAAATAAATAAAACTAAATAAAAATCAAATAGTTTTAGGGCTTTAATTTCTAAACATATTCTGTTCTAATCTTATTTAGTGTTGTTTTATTTCTGGCTTCTACATCCTGGAGTTTTAAATATTGGAAACATGATTATTTTGCCCTCTGTGCTTTATTATTTGAGAATCCCATAATCTTGACATTTCCTCTGTGGAAAGTGCATGGAATTCTTTCTCCGTTTGACATGTCTGTAAAAATATAGAATACACATTAAACACACAAAACAAAACAATATTCTTAAAATGAAAACTGTTATGTAACTGTATGACTAACACAAGAAAGTTAAATTTCGGTGTTTACATCATTATTTCACCAGCTCTATAATGTATATGATGTATGGAACAGTTGAAAATAAACATCCTCTCATGAAACTGCTTGTACACAATAGCACAGCCGTATATTATTTGAATGGGTTACAACATCTGACTATGCTTGAAAAATGACAACATTTCAAAATTACAATCACAGTTAATAATGTTAACAGCCAAAACCAGAAATGATTTCATTTAAAAAAATTCTTTTTTTTCTTTTATATCTTAGGAACTGGACCGCAGCTTCATCGTGGCAGCAGTGCACATTTGAAAATTACTGGACAAGATACTTATACAGAAGAAGAGAAACGAGTTTTATTACAGACTTCAAATATAAATGGAAAAGAATATGTACCATTTATGAGTGTTGATTTATCAGAACGATTCCAGTATTCGTTACCATACACAGACCGTGATGGTCCACTGCCATTGTCACCAAAACAGCGGAAGGATTTTGCACGATGGGCTCGGCCAGAGGAATTCTGCTCAGAACCAAAGATGGTTGTTGGGTCACATGTTGATTGCTTCAGTATCAAACAGACAGTGAGTTCAAAAACATTCTTCTTTTGTATATTTTCTGCAGCTAGAAAATGTAGATATAATGTATTCAGATTTAGAAAGTTTCATATTCAGATTTACTTTACATTTCCTTTACTATTAGTCTCGGGTAAGATATTTAGTTAGTCTTCAGAAAATAAGCTGAATGCCATGCATTTCTATTGGGAATTTTCTTTATTTTTTATTTTTTATTCTTGCTGTTGTTTTTTTTTATACCATAATAAACTGCGTCAGTCAATCAGGCACATGCTGTTTTAGAGGGAAATATATAAGTATTTACCTCTGCTGTGAAAGGAGGTGTCTTTCGTTCAAAAGATTGGTACTTAAAATTTATCTTGGTGGGCATGAGATTTTACCTGAGGCAGTTAAGACTAGCATATTGTGTCCTTCATTTTAGTCATTATAGTGACTGTTTTAAATATGAGTGTAAGAAATACCATAATCACTTTTAATAATGGTGAGTACTGCTCTGAGTTTTCCTTTTACAATGAGTATGTTTGAGTGCTTTCCCATTGTTTTTTTTACAAATTTCTATTCTCATCAAGGAAGGTATCAGTCTCTAATCTAAGACACTACAGTTTTGTTGTGAAGAACCCAGCACATTCACAAGAAACTTATGAGATGTTTCTATTTTCAGGTCATATCTGACTGTTCTTTTGTTGCATCATTAGCTGTCAGTGCATTGTATGAAAAGAGATTTGGCAGAAGCCTTATAACATCTATTATTTATCCCCGTAATAAGAAAAAGCAACCAGCATACAATCCTTTTGGTGAGTACTGCATATTGTAAATGGCCATTACCAGTTTGTGCTTGCAGTATTGTGATTGCAGGTAATATTGTGACTGTTGGGTTGGTGACTAAGAGGACAGAAGTCTGACTGCAAATCCAAAGGTTCAGTGTTTGATTCCCAGATGTGAATAGTCCACCTTTCTATAGATGCCAAAAATAGTGTGTTCATTTGTTGTATTATCCTGAAAAATATCATTGCCTCCGTACTACATTTGGTCATGTCTCCAAGGATCAAGTTCAAGCTGTAAAACATGGTGTAAACATTGCCCACTTGTTGATCTGCAAAACTCGAGCCTGTATTCCTGTGGACTTTACTTTCATATTAGCTCCTTTATCATATCCTTGGACTGTACAATCCATGATGTTTAAATTGTTTTCTTCAAGCGCTTTTATTATAACCTTCGACAGCCCTTCTCCAGTTGTATTTCTCACTACTAAAAACTGAATGAATTTTTTGACTATGGTTGGAACTGGAACAGCCAACACCTTGCTGTAACAGATACACAAACTCATTTGTTCTTGATGACTGATGTCTGGGATGCAATTGTGGATGACAGCATAATATTTTGCTGCTCGAATATCACCTAGCATCTTTCCGTTAGCTGAGGGAAAAATTCCATGTGGGGGAAAAAATATATAAAAAAAACAAAGATGCTGTGACTTACCAAATGGGAAAGCACTGGTAGATAGACACAATAAAAAACACACAAACACACGCAAATTTCAAGCTTTCGCAACCCAAGGTTGCTTCATCAGGAAAGAGGGAAGGAGAGGGAAAGATGAAAGGATGTGGGTTTTAAGGGAGAGGGTAAGGAGTCATTCCAATCCCAGGAGCGGAAAGAATTACATTAGGGGGAAAAAAGGACAGGTATACACTCAAGCACACACACACATATCCATCCGCACTCATACTCATGAATACAAATATAGTTACAACTTATCTAACATTTCAGTCACTTCATTTTGAATTTGCAGTCCAAGGTAGTGATAATGAGCCTCCTTGTCATGAATACAATGTAGTGTTCCTTCATCGGTGCATCGAAAGATACAATTATTTCTGTCAGTTTCAGGATGTTTCCATTGTCAGGTTGGTAAATTGTTGACAAAGAACCTCGAAAGGCTGAATTCATTTGTGCTAAACAGTCTGTCACTGCAATTATTCTTGCTGAAACATCTTGCCACTGTTTCTTTTCGTGACTTATTCATGCTTTGTCCATGTTGTCAATGGTGCAGCTCTTTCTTAGCTGGAGTAGCTCTTTTTTAGCCTTTGTTTCAATTCCAACCATTCCGTTTGGTGAAGGATAAAATATGATCCTCCAAGCATTCATGTTTTTGAAGGGCATCACTATGATGACTCCATGAGTTAAATAGTTCAGGTTTGCAGAGTTTACTTGCTACATGTGGTTTGCATTTAATTTTGAAGATTTGGTAACAGAAGCAGTTGGTGACATCTTAAGATTTAGAGTAAATGAACCAAGTTCTTGAATTAATTTCACTGATAGCAAAAATCTTTGGAAAAGTGCTGACCATCTTCATTTCTTGGCAATGTGAGTGATGAAGGAATTTCCGGAGGACCGTTTTGTACCAGAATTTCCATCACTGAAGCATTAGTAATATCTGGCCAATTTTTCTGCGTAATTCAAATCAATTGCCAGGCCCAAAGATCCTGCTAGATTTGACTGTGAGGAGCTAGTGAATTTCTTTTCGAATCTAACCTTTCGATGTCAGTTGATAAAAACATCACCACTGGCTCAGATTTACCATTAGAATAAGTAGACTGATTGTCGTCCTTACTCAAAGTACTTCAGTAGTTTCTTCCTCTTTGCTTTCATCCGTCATTCACCGATTGACTCTGCTTTTGACGTCTGGTCAAACAACTGCATTGAACGAGTGCACAATAATTTTTGTAGGGCGCTTTTTTGTGATAATTGCAATTGCTCCTGTAATTTTCTTTTATGTTTTTTTCATCTCCACCTCTGAATCTTGCCCTCTGCCTCTATCAGGGCTTGCTGTGATGTATAATTGATTACCTTAATCTAAAAGAAAAAAATGATATTAAAACTTGTAGACTGACTCTCTGGACATTTCGCTGTTATCAGTTTGCATATCAGCAAACAATAAACAAAGAAAAACTGACCTCTTTGATGTTAATGTTCACAAAATCAAGAACTCTGTGCACCCTCAACTTACACACAATGAGGCGTACAAATGTTTCATGTATAACTGCTATCCCTTCACCTTTGCCAGCTATCAGTTTGGGCTGGATGAGGGACAGAGCCAAAGATAGCAGCATTCCTACAGAAACACCTGTGCTTCTAACTTTTAGCTTCTCACTTTAGCACCACACTGGTTCCAACATTGCCAGAGTTCGTCCAATATGAGGCTGGTGTGCTATGTAAGCACTGGTCCCTCTGTCCACCCATATATGTAGTATTACATCCATAATTAGACCAGAGACAAACTTGCTTAGCACCACAGAGCAAATAAAATTTCATTAGCACAATTTCTTTGCATTCATGAAATTGTACTTCCTGTGTCTAGCACCACTCTCCACAACTTTAGCGTGAGACCGCTTCAGCTGTGAGACCTATAGCTACCACTACAGTTGAAACACCCTCACGACGGCCCTGCATGATGCAAAGGACTGGGAACAGAGCTGGAGTAAGGATGGATGAGGATATTGCGTAGCTTGGGTGGGTGGTGGAAAACCACTGTGGGAGGAGTGGGGAGGATATTTTTCAATTCAGTGCATGATGAGAGGTAGTCGACACGCTGGTATAGAATGTGATTCATTTGCTCCAATTCAGGGTAGTGCTGAGTCATGAGAGAAGTGCTCCTTTGTGGGGGATAGTGGATATGTGGGGAGTGGTAGGTGAATGGAGAGACATGGCACAGGAGATCTGTTCCTGAATGAGGTTGGGAGGGTAACTGGGTCTGTGGTGACCTCAGTGAGACATTTGACGTATTTGGAGACTGGCTACTCATCACTGCAGATGGGACAACCATAGGTGGCTAGACAGAATTGAATAAACTTCATGGTGTGGAGTGGGTGACAGCTGTCAAAGAAAAATCACAGAAAGGATGAAATGGAAAAAAGATGAAACACAAGTGAGTAGGGCCCTTAATGAAAGATGAAAACGAGCTAAATTAATGTGAAAACACAGTGAGATCAAAGACAGACAGACAGATAAACAGATGATAATAGTAGGATGCAGGTCGGTGGGTGGAGTTGGGTGAAGAGAGGGCAGAAAGTGTAATTGCAGTAAATGGGAATAGTATGTGCATGCTTGAACAAGAAAATTAAAGAGGAAAGGGTAATGTACAGGGTGCAATGAAGTGTGTATGGTACAGGAAGGTAACAGAAAAGCATGAAAAGATATGCAATGCTGAAGGTAGGTAATGGCATAAATTCGAGATTCCGGGAATAATTCGATCAGTGAGAAGAATGTGGGGCATGAGACACTGTACCTACAATCCACATGGGCATGTAGTCATGTTTCGTGTGTGGATGAGATCATTGATAGAGGGTGGCTAGAAAATCAGAGCCTGTGTGGTTCTGAAGGTGACAAAAAAAACGTAGGAAAGAAGAGTAGGATCTCCAGTCCTTCCTCCATCCTAGAACAGTTGCCCTGAGTCTACATCTCTCCTTATCCCCACCACTCCCCACACTCCTACCTTCAAGATGATTCCTAAAGCTCATATAACAAACCATCCTGGACACACCATTCTGGATGCTTGCTGCATCCTTACAGATAGAATATCTTGTGGACAGTACCTTCAGCCTATTATGCTGAATGTGGCCTCCTATATAAAAGACACCAATCATTTTCTCCACTGACTCTCCACACTTCCTGCTCCTTAACCATCTGGTGAACTGCTTATCACCTTGTATGTCACCTGTCTCTACATTAACATCTCCAATTCCCATGGCCTCGCAGCTATTGAACACTACTTTTTCCAATGCCTGACTGACTCCAAACCTACAACCCCCTTCCTGCTCACCATGGCCAACTATGTGTTCACTCATAATTACTTCTTCTTTGAAGGCATCACCTACGAATAAACTTATGGTACAGCAGTGGGCATCTTAGGAACTCTATCCACATCCCTCCAGAACCTCAACACATTCTCCCTGTTCACTTCATTTGGTCCTCCTAACCCCAACAAACTTCCCTCCTCGATGTTGACATCCACTTCAAGGATTGCTACATCCGTATCTCTGTCTACATCAGACCTACCAACCACCAACAATACCTGCAATTGTACAACTGTTGACAATTCCACACCAAGAAGTGTCTTCCTTCAGTCTAGGCACCACTGAAGCCTTCACAGACCAAAATTACCCTCCCAAACCTGTCCACAAACAGGTCTGCTGTGTGCCTTGTCGCTCTTCCATTCACTTACCCCACCTACCCACCACATACCCACCATACGTCTCAAAATGGTTCATGTGGCTCTGAGCACTATGGGACTTAACATCTAAGGTATTCAGTCCCTTAGAACCTAGAACTAGTTAAACCTAATTAACCTATGGACATCACACACATCCATGTCTCCATGTCCGAGGCAGAATTCGAACCTGCAACTGTAGCGGTTGCGCAGTTCCAGACTGAAGTGGTTAGAACTGCTCGGCCACAACGGCCGGCCCATCTGTCTCCACCAGGATTTCGGCTACCCCTTGTTGTTTCTTAAAATGAGAAACTTCCTCCCCACTGTCCTCCCACCTGTCCCACAGTGGCATTCTGGTGATCTCCCAAATTACAAAATATTCTTGTGTGTCCCTACTCCACCCCTGTTCCCAACCCTTGCATCATGGCTCATATCTCTGCAATAGACCTAGATGTAACACCTGTCCCATACATTTTCCCGCTACAACCTATTCCAGTGCTGTCACAGGGCCAGCCGCTGTGGCCGAGCGGTTCTAGGCGCTTCAGTTCGGAACCGCGCTGCTGCTGTGGTCGCAGGTTTGAATCGTGCTCGGTCATGGATGTGTGTAATGTCGTTAGGTTTAAGTGCATCTATGTCTAGGGGACTGATGACCTCAGATGTTAAGTCCCATAGTGCTCAGAGCCATTTGAACCATATGCTGTCATAGGCATCTCCTACTCATTGGAAGATAGGGCTACCTGGGAAAGCTGGCATGTGATCTACAAACTAATTTGCAACCACTGTGCTGCTTTATACCTGGACACGACAACTAACAAGCTGTCCGTATGTGTGAATGGCCACTACCAAAATATGGCCAAGAGACAGCTGAACCACCCAGATGCTGAACATGCCACTCAACACAATGTGCTTCAGTTTAATGATTGTTTCACAGCATGTACCATATGGATTCTTCCTACAAACATCAGATTTTCTGAATTGTGCATGTGGGTACCTCAACTACAACATATCCTTCATTCCCCTTAACCCCCTGTCTCAACATTCATTAGTCCTCTTCCTCCACATGTCTACCTATTCCCTGCTCCAACTCCAGTACTACACATGCCTTCTATCCCACCAATACATCTACACAGTCCTTTTCTTATCTCTATTACCAAGCAGCTGTATCCTGACTTCACCACGTCCCTGCATGCACAAACAGATGGTCAGATGGTCCCCCCCCCCCCCCCCCCCCCGTGCTATCCTTCCCCTACCCTGCCCCACACCTCTCACCTCTCACTTACCTCTACTATCCATGCCAGGTAGATTGTTCTCATGTCAGATGCAGTTGTGGTCAAGGCACAAATGTGCGGAAACAGTGGCTGCGAATTTGCGCGCACACACACTCATGCTCGTGCGTTTGCACATGCATGCACTTGCGTTCGTGCGTTTGTGTTTGAGTGCACGCGCATGTGTGTGTGTGTGTGTGTGTGTGTGTGTGTGTGTGTGTGTGTGTGTGTGTGTGTGTTAGTTACTACTACAGGAGGGAAACCTCTCCTGAAACTCTAAATATTTTAGCATTCTTTTTTATTGTGCTGTTGGCAACTCAACACCACCTTTATGTGGTGAGTAGCAATCTCTCTTCTCTGTTATTCTATCCTGGGCTGACTCCCTGCACACCATTGTGGGTTTCTGGCTCGTTGTTCCAGATGGTTCTGGTGAGCTTCAGTGAAACTGAAAGCTGGGTCCTGCACAGACTTTTTCGGATATGGTAACAATCCTAAATTCTCCTCATATGAATGAGTCCTGTTCTGACACAATGATTGTGAGAATTGCTATTTTGTGTGATGAGACTAGTGATTTACAGTAATTAAAGTGACTGTCACCAAGCAGAGTCTTGGATGGGTAAAAAGCCATTGTGCAGCTCTGCTCTGAATGTTCATCCAGTGCAATTTCCTCTGAAGTGAGAAGAAGAAGCTTTGACATCCTGTCACAATTTCTGCTTTATATTCCAGATTCTTGGCAGTGAGCTGGGTGAACACAAGCTCATTATCTTGAAACAATATTATTTTCTTTTGTGTACATGTATGATGGGACAGTCTTATTGAGGATATCAGCCACTGTCATAAAACTGTGGTAGTGCACTTACAGAATCCAGTAATTCCTTATTGGGAAGACCTTTCCATTCCCAAAGGCAGTCAACACCTTTCCCTGCTGACACATTGACACCCTATGAATGAGATGGTCTCTATGTTGTACCAACAGCTCTGAGGATACTATGAACACTATTCTACACTCCCAGTCAGTTGCTTCACCTCTCTGTTCCATGTCCTCCCATGATCTGTACAATGCACAGAAGTTTTAAAAAAAGTTATGTGTTCAAGTTTTTATCAGAAATGTAGCACTAGATTGTAATTAGGGACATCTATACTCAAACAATGACCTCTTTTTTTGCTTAAAAATTCCATTATTTATCTGTGGTGCAATATGGAGATATGTAAGGATAGCACCAGTGAAATTATAGACTCAGGGATGCATACTGAAATGTACAGTCACTCCCTTCTTATCAGAGCAGTCAGAATGGATTGGGAAACACTCCTTCCCCTCCCCCCACTCTCTCTCTCTCTCTCTCTCTCTCTCTCTCCCCCCCCCCCCCTCTTCCTCTCCCTCTCACCCATTGTTTGTGTGTATCTCTAAATCTAAGCCTCTTGCTATCTTATATTTAAAAATGTTTTAATTTTTTAAAAATTGTCCATAGGTAAATACATGATCAAGCTACATATCAATGGAGTCCCTCGTAAAATCATTATTGATGATAACCTTCCTCTGGGAAGAAGAGGAGAACTGCTGTGCTCATATTCAACAAACAAAAATGAGTTATGGATTTCATTGCTGGAAAAAGCCTACATGAAAGTTATGGGTGGATATGACTTCCCAGGATCAAACAGTGTGAGTAATAGTGTATTTGAATTTATAATTGTTGTAGTAATAAATGACAGATACTATAAAGTCTGAAAACAATAGATATAAATCGAGTTCAAACATGTTAACATAGATGAAATGGGTGTAAGTGCCAAAATAACATATAGAATCGATGCAAATGGAATTTGAGACAGTTGATTACATATATTCTGAGCTTTCAGTGCCAACATTACATAATGTATTAGAGAAAAAATTAATTAATAGAAAGTAAAAAAATATGATGTCCATTTACAGTGTTTTATAATTCAACTTAGAGTATTTGTAGTGAAACCTGCACGCTTGGTAGAACTCCGAAAGTTGCACCCTCCCCCTCACCCCTTTCATCTTTTTGCATTTTTTTATGCACATCTGGCAGGTTTTATGATTTTGTGAGAAGGTTTAATAAAAATGAAGCACAGTGAAACCGATACAAGAAGTTCACAGATTGAACTTTTAGCCCAGTGACCAGCAAAGAAACCTAACCATTTTAGAGTTTCACTGAGCGAGGTGCCACAGTGGTTAGCACATTGGTCTCACATTCGGGAGGATCACTGTTCAAGCCCGCTTCTGGCCATCCAGATTTAGGATTTTTGTGATTTCTGTAAATCATTTCAGGCAAATGCCGAGATGGTTCTTTTGAAAGAGCATGGCTGACTTCCTTCCCCATCCTTACCTAATCTGACAGGACTGCTGACCTTGCTGTTTGGTCCCCTCCCTCAAATCAATCAATCAACCAACCTTTCATAGTTTCATTCACCCTAGACTAACAACAAAATACCTAATACATAAGTAAGGCCTACTTCCAGTGCCACTGAGACTTGCTGCGACCACAGGAATGTGTATTTGGGTGTCTTGTGTGGTTGCATTATGAATGTATCTACTGTTACTAGAGTATGAGCAAGAGGCTGAAAACTAGTGTGATTACTATATCTCTTACGTGTTTCTATGCACCATGAATTGGAATGCAGGAGGTGAGTGTTTTCGCTTCCCTTATTCCACATATTTTTCCAGCCAGGGATTTCTATTGTTGTTAATCATTTAACAAAGATATTTAAGCAAAGAAAATCTCAAACAGAGCAATGCAACTCTTAAAGAGAATGTGAAAGTTTCAAGCAAATGGTAATATGAAAGTTATGCAATAATCATGCGGAATCAAGAGGAAATGATTAGCTAATGCCAAACACACAAAACAAGTGATTTCCTCTGTTTGAGTCTCCAAACACTGCTCTGAAAAACTCAGAAATGAAGTAGATAAAGTAACGTAAGATATTGACTACTGGTGGATATGACTGAAAGTGCAAGAGCATGTTGCCAGAGGTGTCCCTTCATGCACAGAAAGTTGGATGTCACATGGACTAAGGTCAGTATGACTATAGCCCCAAATGGACCTGTCCCCACAACACAAGGCCGTTTAAGGAATGGAAAAGACAGTCTGTTTCAACCAGTGAGCAATGTAGTGCACTGTAGTGGTATCCTCCATTACAACATGACCAGGAGACAACATTCAGATGACTTCACATGGGAAACAATCATTGGTAAACTGGAAGAAGAACAAAGTCTGATGAGTGTAACCCAAGAGTTTGATATAGTTCACAGCATAGTTTCATATGGATAGGGAACATTCCGAACCACAGACACTGCTGTCCACAGGAGAGGATGTGGTCATCCACAGTTAACTACAGCAGTAGATGACCACTACTTCGCGCAACAGACAAGAAAAGACCCGCTACCAACAGCGGGTGCAGCTGCAACCACAATTAACAGGACTGCAAAGTGTACAATCTCATGCTCCACAGTGGCATGGCGATGGTCTCTTTGCTGAATAACAAATATGTTATGTTCTGTTGATACCAGCACATCAGCAACATCATTAGCTATGGTGCCAAGAGCATAGCAGCTGGAACAAGGAGGAATCTATTCGCTTGCCGTTTTTGGACAGGAGCAGATCCAGTCTGAATAGTAATTCTGGATGTACCCTCATATGGAAAGATGTGGGAACATGTAATCACACAGGAGCATTGTCGAACATAATCGTTTTGGTAATTCAGGCATCATGGTGTGGGGAGGCATAATGTTGCATGGCATACTGATCTTCAAATGTTTGGACACTTAATACTCATTGGCCAACTAGTCACTATGCTCCTTCTCCATGTGCATCTTTTGAGTGATGCATTTTCCCTTGACTTCATTTTTGTGGATGAAAATGTAAAACTGTATTGAACAGCTCAGATGGAGGAGCTCTTGGAATGAAAGGATATTCAGCGAATGGACTTAAATTCTGTTGAGCACATGTGGGATCTGTTGGGGAGACTTATTGCAGTCAGCATGTTCACATACACCAATGACCATCCAGCAGTTGTCTGCCATGTTGGTGGAGGAATGGAATGCTCTATCACAATAACTCCTTACCAATTTTGCGTCCAGAATGCAAGCTTGTTGCAGAGCATACATTACTGTCTGTGGTGGTAACACACCCTATTTAGAACCTTGTCCCACTGTTTGTAATGTCTATGGGACCATCATAAATCATGGTGACGTCAGTGTAATTGTTTTCCTTGAATAAATGTGTCAATTCTGTTTATCTCAATATGTATTTATTTCATTTACCTTCTGAGCTATACTGTAACAGTTCTTCCCATGTATGGTCCAAGTTTCATTGAGCTATATTACTTGGCAGTGAAACATCATGCGTAAGTTGCCTTCGTCCTTAAGTTTTGCACATTGGTGTATCATTGAAAGCAAAGTTCAGAATCAAGATTAAACTATGGTACCCACCTTCCCTCTCCCCCATCCTTTACAGGTGTGTACATGCCAGCGCGCGCGCGTGCCTCCCCCCCCCCCCCCCCCCCACACACACACACAAACTGATTGGATAAGTCACTCAATATTTATGGGACTGTACCTAGTAAAGCATTGCTGCGTTCAAATTAACCTTCTGAGAGAAAACAATGATACCTTTTTGACACGCCGTTTTTGTGCCCTCTGTCATGTGAGCATTAGACTGGACATAGGAACATACAGTACTGAGTATACTTCCAGCCTCTGTGCCAGGGTCAGTCTTGCCACTCAAGTGAGAGCATCTCTTCAAAAACAACTTTCTATCACCATTGAACTGTAGAATAGTAGCCGGCCGGTGTGGCCGTGCGGTCTAGGCGCTTCAGTCTGGAACCGCATGACCGCTCCGGTCGCAGGTTCGAATCCTGCCTCGGGCATGGATGTGTGTGACGTCCTTAGGTTAGTTAGGTTTAAGTAGTTCTAAGTTCTAGGGGACTGACGACCAAGATGTTAAGTCCCATAGTGCTCAGAGCCATTTGAACCATTTGTAGAATAGTAGCACCACAATTTACCTGAAGCTATAAATTCATATGAATTTTGTAGAGGAAGCAAATATGACTAGTCCCAAAAGAGTGAAACAGGGCTTCAACGAGAACCCTTCCTGGGCTGCTATGAAGTCTTGGCTTATTTTGTGATAGTTATATATGTCTAAAAATTAAGTTTATCAGTAATGTTTCCATTGTTTAAAAATTAAGTTTGTGTAAGTATTGTAGGTTCAAAATTACTTTAAACAATTGCATCCAAGCAGAAAGATCTTGTACACTGTTCTGTTGTTTTCCCTCAATGTTTTTCCAACACGGACTCACCCAAGTGTTTTCTCAGTGTGTTTTGCAGAACTGTAGGTGTCCTCGAAGTTCTCAAAGAATGAGTTTTATTTAGCTCTTATTTTCCCTTAGTGCATACAAGCAGTTCACCAAACATACCCACAAATAAGAGGGTTGTATGCAAAATAAGGTTCCCAAGCTCAGCCTTGGCTTGGCAGCTGTATGTGATGGATCTCCCCCTTGCTTCGCCCGCCAGGTGTGAGCTGCGCTCGGTGATCCGTTTCCTGTCTGCAAAAAACATTGCGCCGGCAGGAATCCATTCCCAGCTGTGCGAAATCTGTGGAGACAAGTGTATGAGCATACAGCATGTGCACAAATGGCGCAGAGTGCTCAAGAACAGACATACTGACATCCATGATGAGGAGCGTTCCAGACGGCCATCTGTTTCTGATGAAACAATTGCAAAAGTGGGGCAGTGGTGCTCTCAGATTGAAGAGTGACGGTTTGTGAGCTCTCCGAAATGATCCCTGATGTCAGGAAAACCTCTGTTGACAAGATTTTGATGAAGCATGTAGGGTATGCTAAGGTTTGCGCAAGGTGGGTGCCAAGAATGTTGACTGAAGACCACAAACATTAATGCGTTGAAACGGCCCAAGAACTTCTTCTACGTAACTATGGCGAGGAATACCTCGACTCCATCGTCACTGGAGACGAGACTTGGGTGCACTACTGCACACCCAAAACCGAAGAACAGTCCAAACAATGGAAGCACCTAGAGTCGCCAAGTGAAAATTCAAACAAATGCAAAGTGTTGGCAAAGTGATGGCAACAGTGTTTTGGACCAGGAAGGGGGTATTGTTGTTTGAGTTCTTGCCCATTGATACAACAATCAATGCTGCCGGGTACTGCGAGACACTACAAAAATTGCGCTGTGCAATTCAAAACAAGAGGAGGGCTATGCTGCCCAAGGGGGGTGCGTTTGCATCAGGATAATGCTCGACCACACACTGCTAAAGCCACCAATGAGCTCATTTCAAAATTTGGATGGGGTATTTTCAAACACCCACCCTACAGCCTGGACTTAGCCCCAAGTGACTACCATCTCTTCTCTGACATGAAGAAACACCTGGGTGGAACACATTTCGGTGACAGAAAAGAGCTGGAAGAAGCAGTTCTCAGGTACCTGCGCGGCTTGGCGGCAGATTTTTTGACTCTGGCTTTCAAAAGCTCATACACTGCATGCAAAAATGTATTTACCTCAGTGGCAACTATGTAGTCTGAACTTTCCAAAAATGTACGCATTCATGGAGTAAACATGTTTTACACTGTGAAAAAAAAAGGAACCTTATTTTATGGACAGCCCTCGTTAACTGATGCAAATAATTTAAGACATAAATTCCAAACTATGTAAGCAGTAGAGGGAAGAGCTAATGTGCTTGCCAGGATATCTGAAGACAGTGCGAACTGAGTTATGCGACAGAATATCTTGTGTAATAGTATTACGGAAAGGATAGTTGCTACTCACCATATAATGGAGATGCCAAGTTGTAGAAAGGTGCAACAAAAAGACTGTTGTTGTGCCTGTCTGTGACTAAGCATCTCCACTATATAGTGAGTAGCAACTATCCTTTTCATAATATTGTTTCGTTCCATCCTGGAGTTTCCATTGTTAGAATATGTAATGTAGTTCACAAAAAGATCTCACAGCATGTTGTAGGAGGGAAACATGACTCTTTATCCATTTTCATGTTCTCTGTTGCCTTTGAGGAGAACTTCTCTTGCAAAGACGAAATACTGGTAGAATCAGCAGTGTCCTACTCACATTGTACTGTTTTGTAGCTTCCTTTGTTTTATCTGTAGAAATAGGAGAAAATTGAGCTTATTAGGCACCTTATGCTTTATTTCAAGTGAAAATGTGGTAAGTGTGGCACAAATTTAGAATTTTGTTCTAGCACCAGAGATATTCTGTAATTTAACATTTAATTTTTTAAACTAATGTGATGGCTGGCAGGATCAACCAGCCACATATATCGGCATTATTATTTTAAACATGAGTTTCAGTTCCTCTTTTAAATATACATGTAATAGTAAGAGTTTTGAGAGTCAGTGGGGATTTGTGTTTTGCTATTAATATAAAAGTGCAAATGAAATGTTTTACTGATTGAAACTAGCTGACAGATTAAAACTGTTTGCTCGACTGAGACTCCCACCCACTGACATGTCTTTCATGAGCATGCTGTATTGACTGAGCTGCCCAAGCATGACTGATAACCCACTCCACAGCTTCAGTGCTGCTAGTACCTCTGCTCATTTTCAGAGTTTTGGATAATAGTTTTTGGTGGTACATTTAGCACATCTTAGGTACATTAACGACACTCATTTCATTTTGTATGTCATTAGGCAGTGATGACTGGGCTTTTAGCATCTAATCCAAAATCACCAACAAAATCTTTTAAAAAGTTTCATTTGCATATTACATTTGTAAAAATGAGAGAATTTCTTGCAACCACATTGTGATACTCTGTTTCAGAATATAGATTTACATGCACTGACTGGCTGGATACCTGAACGTGTGGCTATCAGGCCCGGTGAACCTGATTTCAACAGTGATGCTCTATTTGATAAATTGTTAACTCGCATGTCAAAGGGTGATGTACTTGTTACTGTGGCAACTGGAGAGTTGTCAGATGCAGATGCAGATCGCACTGGACTCGTTCCCACTCATGCTTATGCAGTACTTGACACCAAGAAAGTGAAGGTAACTTAAAGAAGAAGCAAAGAAAATTTAATAGGTTATAAAATGGAGGATAATGCACAGTACTCTTTAGAGGGATGGATGTAAAATACTCACCTGCAAATAAAAAATAGAAAATTGGAGTTTCCATTGTTAGAAAATTGGAAGAATATTTATAGGATACAATTATTATAAAAGTTCAGCTGTTTTCTTTCTTGCCGTGGACAGTGATGCCTATTCTCCAAAGCTACAAATGCAAAGTGAATTTCATTTGTATATGATGTTACAGTACTTCTATGCTGTTTTCTTACTTTACTTTAGATCTGTTGTGTGTTTTGTTTAGTGGAAATGTAGAGTAACAGATGCACCAGAATTCAGTATTGCTGATAAAAACAGATGTGCCCAACTTAAATAAGATATCAGTAAAACTAAGTTTTATTTGTATTTAAGTGACGTTCAAATGCTGTAGCATTTTGTACTTCCATATTAGTACCTGCTCTGCGTTCTTTATTCAAGTTATGTTTTGCTTAGCCAGGCTTTTGAGCTGCTCTCAAAGTTATGATAAAAAAGAATCTCCTCAGGGGACACTGCCTTAACCTGGCACTGTTTGTGCAATTGAGATGGTCTACAAGCTCTGTATTTGAAGGACTCTGCTGTTGGTAGCTTAGATACCAGAAGGGTCATCCAAGCCAGATAGGCCAAAGGTGAAGAGCCAGACAAAGTGTGCCCCACAATGACCTGTTGGTCCCTTTCTTCCATCTTAAGCCTGTCCTTACTATGTCATTTTCCTGTCATCTCCAGTTATAAGCCAGTGTACCCGAGTGAATAAACTCTTAAAAGAAATCGAGCAGGTTGGAAGGCTGCAAAGTGGCAACTCCATATCCAACTATACTTGCATAACTTTGTAAGGTGACCAGGTGAATTTTCCTAATTACTACTAGTACTCGAAACAACCTCAATCTAGGTCAGACTTGCTGATGATGACCTGGTGATGAGCAAGGTTAAGAATAAAAGGATTGCTAATACAGTTAAGGTAGCAGCATGGAATGGCAGAGGATTAGTAAACAAAGAAGAGTTGGCAGTAATTATAAATAAAACCAAGCCAGATATGACTTCCATAACAGAAGAAAAGTAGAAGCTATGAGGTGGCAAGTATGTAGGAGAATATTTGATGTTCTGTAGGGAACAGGAAAACAGGAAAGAGAGCAAGCAAAATAATTGTCATTTACATACATAAGAGATGGTAAAAGAGAATTATGGGGTATAGTTATATCAGTGAAAGATTTATAGTTTTAACTGTCAAAGAAGAGACACACAACTTGACTGTCATTGTAATTCATACATCTGAGGAGGGAGGAAAAGGAGTTTAGATTTCTGTGACCAACTGCAATCAGTTTTCGACAATTATAATTACAAACATCAAATAGTATTGATGAGGGATTTAAATGCAAGGATAGGAGTAAACCTATCTCAAAACTGTAGGAATGATGGGAGAAAATATCATAAATAACAACAGAATAGTGCTTAGACTAATCATGTTAACAAACTAAAAATAGCCAATACTTTTGCATGCAGAAAAGATATCTATGTGGCACGCTTTCAGCTCAAACATTTAAATCTCTTATTGACTACATTATTATAAACAAAAAACTGGAAGGCAAAGTAAGGGACGTAAGAATGTTCAGCGGATATGACACAGGTTCTGGCCCCTCTTTGGTGATATCTGAAATAGATACAGAAACTACAGTTAAAGAAAGCAACTGGAGAACCCTTATGAAACAAGAAAAATATGAGAAGGAAGAAAGGGTTAAAAAATTTTGACACCAGAATTAAAGTTACAAGAAAAAAAAAAAAAAAAAAAAAAAAAACAAGATGCATATCTTAAGCATCTCAAACAGCCAACAGAGGAAAATCATTAAATTTACAAACAAGAGAGAAATGCAACAAATCAAGCAGTGGAATGAGCTCATCAAGAACCTTGGGATAGGATTGCAAGCCTAATAGAAGACAGTATTCTCGGAAGGCAAATGATAACTTATAAAACAACAAAACAGAAAAAGAAGTTGCTTGTAAAATAACATTTAACAACCAAAATGGATACCACATCCCAAGATCTTGGGGTATGAATCAACATGCTCCACAGAGAATAAAGAGGACGACATTAAAATACAGTGAATAGATGGTATGGGTGAACTAAGAGAAGCCCTTAGTTCCACACTGAATAGAAAAGCTACTGGTTTGGATAGTGTAAACACTGACCTGCTGAAATACAGCGACATTCTACTACACAAGGGACTACTACATTAATTTAATATGTACTGGCAGAATAGAGATTTTCCAGAAGCATGGTCACAAACAAAGATGATACCATTGTTTAAAAAGGAGACCACAATGATTGCAAGAACAGTCAGCTTGGGGGAGGGGGGCAGGGAGGGGGGAACCACATATAAAGTATGTGCAGGAATAGTAAACAAGATGTTAAAGTTTCTGGTTGAGATTTAAAAACAAATAGGATTTTATATGGGTGGGTCTACAACAGATGCACTATTTATGATTAAGCAAATAATAAAAAAAGAGGTTATAAGTAGGTAAACCATTAGCATTTACTGATTTTATAAAGGCATTTGATAATGTTTACAGAGGGGAAACTCTGGAGCTTTATGAGGAAAAGAGGATATCCACAACACCTAATAAACGTTTTAAAGAGTTCGTTCAAACACACAACTGTAATTTTAGACATAAATGGTACTCTAACACAGCCTATAATTACAAACAAGGGAATTAGACAGTGTGCAGCATTGCATCCTCATTTTTAACAGTTATTTATATGATGCAATCTGGAAATGAAAGGACATTTTAAATGGGAGAATAGATTAACAAAAATTCCTGCTTTAATTGCATTTTATATGCAGGTGACACCACATTGCTGGCAGAGAATGAAGATGACCTACAAAGGGAAATACAGCTACCAGGTAATATATATGAAGAGTATAATTTGACAATTTCAGAAAAGAAGACAAAATTAACGGCTTTTAGAGGAAAACACACAAATTTTGTAAGACAATGGCAGTCCCAGTGCTTGTTTATGGAATTGAGTTGTGGATTATAAATAAATGCCAAGGAAGTTGCATACAAGCAACAGAGGTGAGATTTCTGAGAGTAGAAAAGTGTGTACAAGAGCTGACAGATTTTGAAATTCATAAGTTAGGGAAGGACTAAATATATTTAATATCCTTGCCTAGAATGAACATATGAAAAGAATGAGTGGAGAAAGGTTACCTCTCCACATAAGACCCAATATTTGTAGACCTTGTTTTGCACAGTAAACACTTTATCTCATTTAGTTACATTAACCCAGAAATAAATGCTTAGAGTAACAGAAAACTAAAGTATGCGAATGAAGATAGAAGTTTTTTTCTGCAAGTCGACTCATTGAGATATGTTTCTAAATACAAATCAACTGAACAGACATTTATGACTGGTTTACAAATGTTATTGTAGCTGAATACAATGAATTTAGGCCAAAGTCTTTTGTTTGCTGTGTGACCATGACTATTTCTGGTACAAGCATGTCATGTTTATTTGTTTGAAATTTGTGATGTGGAATGAATGTAACAATATACCAAAGTAAGTCGTTAATGTGTTGTATTATGTAACAGGGTGTTCGTCTCCTACAACTGAAAAATCCATGGTCACATCTAAGGTGGCGTGGCAACTATTCAGAACTGGATACAAGACACTGGACACCAGACCTTAAAGAAATCCTAAACTTTGACCCGAACAGTGCAGCAATGTTTGACAATGGTGTTTTTTGGATTGACTATGAAAGTATTCTTCGTTTCTATGATGTCTTCTACTTGAACTGGAATCCTGGACTTTTCAGTTACACATACTGCATCCACCAGTGAGTAGTCTTAGTGAGGTCAGATATTCTGCTGTACTATTTTTTCAATGCATATTACGTCTAAAAAGTTCCATTTTCTTTGGCATGTTTATAGGAAGTGTTGTGACAAAAATGTATGTGCCTATTTTGCAAGTAAACAGCTGGTATGATATGTATCACAAATCCCCTTATAGGTGTGTGTGTGTGTGTGTGTGTGTGTGTGTGTATACACACAAAGGACCGTATGAGAACTTGCCAATAACAACAGTGACAGACTTTAGATGTATGTAGTGATTGTTCACCTCAACTGTAGATGCAGAAAGATGATTTATTTTTTAACATTTGTTTTATTTCCATATAAATTTTATTAAATATTGAAAGAAATATGTGTTAATGGTATATTACAGGTCATGGAAAGCTGGTGCGGGACCTGTGAAGGATGCATATAATGTTGGGGACAATCCACAGTTTTCTCTTGAAGTAGAGGGTAACACTGGAGCTGTGTGGATCTTACTTACTAGACATATTACAGAGATAGAAGATTTTAAAGAAAACAGGGAGTACATTACAGTCCTCGTGTATAAAAATGATGGAAGGCGTGTGTACTATCCTCGTAAGTTTTCTCTTCAATCACCCGTGCATGCCGTGTGTGTGTGTGTGTGTGTGTGTGTGTGTGTGTGTGTTAGTTGCTAACCTCTTTTTTTTTCCCCCAGGTGTGATTTTAAGTATAATTGCATTTGAGTATTGTATTGACAAGGAAATTTTTTAAATTTTTGTTTCACAAAATCTTCTGTAATGTATAGAAGACACATGAGCATATTTTCACATTTTTATTGTTAACTTGTTTTCCTGTGCCTGTTATTGTGTGTGTGTGTACAAGAAATTGTATGAATTGTGCCTTCAAAAGCTGAAACAGGTATTATGCAGGCAATACTAAAAGTAGCAACAAGTACAAGCTGCCAAGCACTATTTTTGTCATCCATGTTAATTATGCCTTTTTCTTCAGTACTGAACAAGTGTCTGCATGCTGTTAAAAAAAAATTGTTGACTCCAGCATGTATATTGGTAGTACTTCTATCAGTAATGTAATTATGGTTCTCTCTCTCTCTCTCTCCCTCTCTCTCTCTCTCTCTCTCTCTCTCTCTCTCCCTCCCTCCCTCTTTTTTTAACTAACCTATTGAAATATTATGTTGTAACCCTGAACCTAATTCTGACTATTTAAGTTATATCACTCCATGTCTTCCACCTGCATTCTGTAGCTTCACTTTCTCCCTCCCCCCTTTCTGTTCATCGTCTCCTCCTCCTCTCTCTGCCCATTACCTCCTCCCTCCTCTCTCTGTACTTCAGCAAAATATTGTACCCAACCTTGCTCATTGAGCTAAAAACATGATAAGAAATTGAAAGAATTAAGTACTAAAGATTAGAAACTGTATGGAGATGGCTGTATAGGTAGAGACATAAGTGCCAACAAATGAAAAAGCTATTAAGTTGGGCAATGAACACTCTAGGACGACAAACATTTAATCATTGCTTTGAGGGAGGTTACCAGTATGCAATATCTGACTATGACTTAGCCACAATAAATTTCAACTTTACAAATCCATCACATTTTCTTGGAATGGGTGACAGTCCATACTAATATTATAAATGTGAAAGTAATTCTGTCTGTTACACTTCCATAACCAAACCGCTGAACCGATTGTGATTAAATTTGGTATGGAGGTAGATTGAACACTGTAGACCAACATGGGCTACTTTATAAAGTGTTCAACATGTTTATTAATTTGAAGAATATATTGTGAAATATGAGACAATAATTACTCTTTGAAAAAGCTGTTTACATTTCGATTTTTGAACTTAAGCATAGTTTTGAAAATGCTTTTGTCTTATACGGTCTACATAATATGATTCAACATAACGAATACAATGTTTATACAGTCCTCTACATATTTAATCCTTACTTCCATTCTAATATCAGTTACAAACCCGTCACATTTTAGTCACTGAGCATCAAGCGTCTCTTATAACTCCTTTGTTGCGTTCAAGATTGTTTGAACAGCTCGTGGTAATATGGTTAGCATTCCTGTTTCATTACCATTAGATCCTGGGTTCAGTTCCTGCCCCTTTTTTTTTCCTCTGCTCGCGTCTTGATGTGTGCGTTATCCTCATCATCATTTTATCTTTGTCGATGTGCAAGTTACAGAAATGGCTTCAAATAAAATGACTTGCATCAAGCTCCTGAACATCCCAACTGGGGTCTCCCAGGCAGTAAAGCTATACAAACATTTCATTTCATTTCATTTCATTTTACTGCTACGCAAGTGCAGCTGTGGGTAAAAGCTGGAATACAGTGCTTATGCAGTCCTCAATGAGTTTAATTCATGCCAATCTATACTTCTATATTTATGTTATAAATGCAAAAGTAACTCTGTCTGTTACATTTTCGTGACTAAACTGTTGAACTGATATCCGTGAAATTGGATGTGAGATAGCTTGAACCCTGATGAAGAAGATATGGCTACTGTAGAAAGTTACTAGATTTTTATTGATTTGAAGAATATTAAGCAAATTGAGGAAAAATATTTGCTATTTGAAAAAGCTATGTACTCTTTCACTTTTGGACTTTTATCATAATTGTGAAAATGCTTTTATTGGTTGATATGTCCCGCCTCCATCTGCCCCCTCCTTCTGACTGTCTCCTCTGCCCCCTCTCGCTGACCATCTCCGCTGCCCCCTCTCGCTGACCATCTCCTCTGCCCCCTCTCGCTGACCATCTCCTCTGCCCCCTCTCGCTGACCATCTCCTCTGCCCCCTCTCGCTGACCATCTCCTCTGCCCCCTCTCGCTGACCATCTCCTCTGCCCCCCTTTCGCTGGCCATCGCCTCTGCCCCCTCTCACTGGCCATCGCCTCTGCCCCCTCTCGCTGGCCATCTCCTCTGCCCCCCCTCTCGCTGGCCATCTCCTCTGCCCCCCTCTCGCTGGCCATCTCCTCTGCCCCCCTCTCGCTGGCCATCTCCTCTGCCCCCCTCTTGCTGGCCATCTCCTCTGCCCCCCTCTCGCTGGCCATCTCCTCTGCCCCCCTCTCGCTGGCCATCTCCTCTGCCCCCTCTCGCTGGCCATCTCCTCTGCCCCCTCTCGCTGGCCATCTCCTCTGCCCCCTCTCGCTGGCCATCTCCTCTGCCCCCTCTCGCTGGCCATCTCCTCTGCCCCCTCTCGATGGCCATCTCCTCTGCCCCCTCTCGATGGCCATCTCCTCTGCCCCCCTCTCGCTGGCCATCTCCTCTGCCCCCCTCTCGCTGGCCATCTCCTCTGCCCCCCTCTCGATGGCCATCTCCTCTGTCCCCCTCTCGCTGC